>NC_056741.1:1895010563-1895036133 GCF_019279795.1 Protopterus annectens | reverse complement strand
CCTAACCAACCACTATTACTACCTAACCAGCCTCTAACCCCTAACTCACTTATCCCACCCCTATCCCTACACACTGTCAACATCACACACTTACCTTACTCGCACCCTAACGCCCGTCACTACCGCATACTTACACATCCTTTTCCCATCTCAGTGTTCTCAGCGTCGGTGTCTTCCTCTGTCGGTCTTCTGCCTTGTCGATCTTCTGGCATCGGTGAAGTCATTTTCGCTCCTTTGGTGTTTCGATGTAGTCAGGTAGATCCATATATATATATATATATATATATATATAGATATAGATATAGATATATGTGTGTGTGTGTGTGTGTGTGTATATATATATATATATGTGTGTGTGTGTGTATATATATATATATATATATATATATATATATATATATATAGATGTATATGTGTGTGTGTGTGTGTATATATATATATATATATATATATGTATATGTGTGTGTGTATATATATATATATGTATATGTGTGTGTGTATATATATATATATATATATATATATATATATATATATATATATATATACGTCTCTCTGTCTGTGTACATATATATATATATATATATATATATATATATATATATATATATGTGTGTGTGTGTGTGCATATATATATATATATATATATTTATATATGTGTGTATATATATCTATACATATATATATATATAGATATGTGTGTATGTGTATATATATATGTATAGATATATATATATATATATATATATATACATATGTATGTATATATATATATATATATATATATATATATATATATATATATATATACATATAGTTTACCTTCATAATGTTGAAAGCACTTCCTCGAATGTGCATATAGTCGAACCATTTTCTTATATTTTGTACTGCCGACATGTCAGAAAGTCAAACAGAACACCAAATGTTGACTTTTCCAACTGCTCCACACCTGGAACAAGTTCTACCATAGGTGGAAAAGGGGGTGGGATTTTGTGTTTCGGAATATTGTTTCATGGTGTTGAGAAGTCGCAGTTCTGAGTTTGCAGAAGTTATTTTGACGAGGTGCCTTTCAACATTTTTGAAGGTAAACCTATGTATATATATATATATATATATATATATATATATATATATGTATATGTGTGTGTGTATATATATATATATATATATATATATATATATATATATATATATATAAAAAACGTACCCAAAATGAAGGAGCTGGATTCTCATAAAGTCAATTCAAATTCCCCAAGCGTAATTTCCTTACTGTTATATAGAAATACACAGTCAAATATAAGCCGTTATATCCAGTGCACCTCTGAATATGCTTATAGGTAATGTCTTTCTTTTTCAGCCGTTCTTGTAATATCAAGCAATTCCACAAAACCAAGTGCTATTCAGCATAAATAAGATAAATCCAATGCGTCGAATGAAATTAAAATAAGTATTTATTACACAAATTAAAATAAGCGCTTTCACGGTGAATAACACCGCTTCATCAGATACGTTAAAATACATTAAAAATGTTGAAACCACCCTTTTATCCTTGTTAGGATTCTCAGAAATCCTCATCATTCGTTAATTCAAATACTGATTTAGTACAAAATGCCAAATCCTTTAAGGCGCTACTTGAGACTAGATGTCAACTGAGGATGACATCATATTAGATGCGTCAGTGTGCTATTATATCACTATGGCAACAATAAATGTTCAAAACATCCAGAAAAAATGTATATATACAAGCGTTTCAAGGTCCCTAATGAACCTAGTACCAAAATAAACTCAGGTTTCTTAAAACAAGGCACCTACTTGCATTTTACATATCCTACGATAAAAATAAGTGTTGACAGTAGGCCGTGTAAATCGACTCTTCATACAAAGATCCGGGTTAGACTATTCCTCTTACGTCAACTGAGTATAAAGATAAATATCTTATATAAGTTGTGCAACTATAGTTACTATAAGATCTGTTTAAAAATAAAAATCTATTACTCTAAACGACTCATATATATAAACAAAACACATATTAACATGATTTCAAAACATGAATGCTTATCAACGGTGTGTCATGTATCTCAGTTGTCCATTAAAAATTAAAAATTAAATGTACGTCAATGGATACTAAAAATAATAAATATTCTTAAACATATATAGGAATCATTCAAGCATTGATATGTGGATTATGACTATAAAGTGCAAGTATAAACAAGCTGAGAGATAATATAATATACAAATACCTGTGTATTTACAAAAAGGTTTACGTGCGTGTAAAGATGTACTAACTGACTCTATAGGATGGATATGTGTAATATATGTATATTAAATGTAGTATGTGGTGTAACTATAAATGTAAGGGCTAAGACTGTGAAGAACCAATCATGACCAAGTAAGCTAGGATGTAGTGTGGGTAGTGCATGTGTATGAAAGTTGTGTGAAAAACGCTAACTGATTATAGAATGAATGGGATCAGTGGGTGTACCATGTAAATATCTAGAATCTGTCTGTTCTAGGATGTATGGCTGACCATGGAACTGAGTTGGATAATCACCGAAGGGGCATAGAATAAGGAAATATTGAAAGTCATGTTCGAGGTGCTGCTTGAAAGTGAATATTCGCTCCCATGTCTGGAAACATTATCTTTACATGAATAAAATATAAGCAAGTAATAAAAAATCAGTAGATAATCATTGATTATGTGTGGTCATAACCTTCTCCCCTTTAGGTGTGGTTTGATCGAAACAGTGTCGTTCAAACCTCGACCCCTGTGTGCACCCAACCTCAGGATCCATTTTAATTCTGCCTCTTCTGTTCTATTACATATATCACCTATTCTGTTGGAAGGTTGCTCTACATATAGGACCTGGAACAGAAATTGATGCATCTCTCCTTTATCTAGCATATGCTTAGCTACCGCACTGCTACCATCTTTCCTTTGAAAACAATAGTAGTGATCTCTGATCCGTTCTTTTAATGAACGGTTAGATTTCCCCACATAGTATCGGAAGCATACTACACAGTGAGCTATATAGACTACATTCCTGGTTAGGCAATTAGCATTTACCCTGATCTCCCACAATTTCCCACTGTCTGGATGTCTATAAAAGTGGGACTCATCTATATGATGACATTGTATACAATTCCCACATTTACTAGTTCTCTCTAGACCTGTCCATTCCTGGAATTTGTGGGACCCATAGCATACCATCTGTTTCAGACTAGGCATGTTACTGTATGTGTATTTAGGTGAGGGGCCTACAATGCATCTTACTCTGTCATCACTGGTTAAAATCTTCCAGTTGTCAGAGATAGCTCTTTGCAGAACTCTCGTATTATTACTATGTGGAATTACAAGTGGTTCAAACTCAAAACTTCGAATGTTTCCAATCTTCTTGTGATTATTATCTGAAAAGTATGGTTTTGCTCTTGTTTTCCTGAGCTCACTCATGCTAAGATACATTTGTTGCACTTCACTAGGCTCATATCCCCTACTGACAAGGCCTTCTTTTAGTGTTATCAGTCCTTCTTCAAAATGTGTATTGTTACTAGAAAGGCGTGATACACGCATAGCTTGTCCCTTAATAACATTTTTATAAATTGGGGGGGGATGCATGCTCTTTCTGTGCAAAAAAGAAGGCCTGTAACATGGCTTTCTGTACAAACGGGTGCTTATTTCTCCTTTTTCTTTATATACAAGGACATCCAAGAACTCAATCTCCTCCCTGGAATGTTGAAGTGTAAATTTAATGAAGCTGGTAGCTTCATTAAGAGTGGCATGGAAATCTAATAAAGACTGTACTGATCCGGTCCATAAAATGAACAGATCGTCTACAAATCTTTTGTAAAATTTAACATATTCTGTATTCAAAATATATTTAAATTCAAATTCAGCCATGACAATGTTGGCGTAGCTATTGGCACAACTGGTGCCCATAGCTACGCCACTCTTCTGTCTAAAGCAGATGTTGTCAAATAGAAAGATATTGTTTTCTAATACTATTTCTGTAAGAAGACAAATAAAGTCCACTTTCTCCTCCGGATAGTCCGATACTCTCATTAAAAAAGCTTTCAAATGTGAGAGTCCTTGGTCATCAGTATTTGAATTAACGAATGATGAGGCTTTTTGAGAATCCTAACAAGGATAAAAGGTTGGTTTCAACATTTTTAATGTATTTTAACGTATCTGATGAAGCGGTGTTATTCACCGTGAAAGCGCTTATTTTAATTGTATAATAAATAATCATTTTAATTTCATTCGATGCATTGGATTTATCTTATTTATGCTGAATAGCACTTGGTTTTGTGGAACTGCTTGATCTAACAAGAACGGCTGAAAAAGAAAGACATTACCTATAAGCATATTCAGAGGTGCACTGGATAATAACGGCTTACATTTGACTGTGTATTTCTATATAACAGTAAGGAAAGTACGCTTGGGGAATTTGAATTGACTTTATGAGAATCCAGCTCCTTCATTTTGGGTACGTTTTTTATACATTTTTTGGAACCGCATTGGTTTTTTGTCCATATATATATATATATATATATATATATATATATATATATATATATATATATATAAAATGTTTGTATATATGTATGCCTGAATACATGCTGTGCCTACAAATGATCAATTGAGATCAGTGCATTATGCTAGTAAACAAAAATAAAGATATAAGTAAATAATTTAGAAACTAAACCTTATAGTGAGCAGAGGCAGCACCTTATATCTTTCAGTTTATTTTTTGAAGAAACATTGCACAACTGTGTATCCTGTGTTTCCTTTATTCCTTACTTTCAACAGGAGTGTTGATGTCTGCTGTGTGGTCTCTAAATACATTAGACTGAGTCAGCTTACATTCCATAAGAAATTAAACACAAAAATGTTTTGGGGGAATGCATTTTTGAAATATTAATGTTACTTTTATCTTTTATTTATTTATTTTTAGAGAAAGCATCTCTGAGTGAAAAGGAACAGCAGAATGAGGCTGTGAATGAGAGGGAGCCATGTTCTGCCTCCAGTAGTTCGTCTGCTAGCAGCACTTTAGAGAGAGAAGAGAAGGTTCAGAAGCAAGCAGATGACACTGAAACATGTAAGCACCATCACTTGGTCTGGTATACCATTTCCTTTGTTGTGCTGAGGATGTTTTGTTTTGTGCAACTCACTTTAGAAACACAGATCTGAAGGTTAGCATTGTCTTATGTACCACATTTGTCAGCTTACTGTATTTTAACATGCATTAATTCTACAGCTTGTTTTATTTACTATGGAAAACAAAAACAGCAAATCTATATTTTATTGTGTTTTTTCCTCAAACAATGTCATCATATAGCTTTATGGGCTGATGGCAATCCACATATATAGTTCTCCGTTAAAGCACCTTTTTGAGAACAGATATTAACAGTTTAGAACTGAAGAGTAAAGCCAGATCTGCCTAGATAGTCTTCCTGTAGTCAGGGTTCTTTGCCTTCCATCTCCATTTAGCTTAACCATTACTCTGACCAAGTTACTTCACCTCCTTGTCTGTCTGTGGCGTCCCTGGGAAAAGGTGCTTGTGCCTGTTGTGCTTATATGGTTAATTTTTTTAAAAAGTATGATTTTATTTAATTTTGTACATCACAGTGGCCAGCCAGCTGTTTGCTTTATACTTTCAGCCTGTTGCCTCACAGCAAGAGGTTCTCCTTTTCGATTCTCGGCTGGAGTGCCTTCTGTGTGGAGTCTGCATGTCCTTCCCGTGGTCGAGTGGCGTTCGAAAGACATGCTAAATTGGGTGTGCCTTCGCTAAAGGTTGGGCGTCGGGCTGCAACTCGGCACCATAAAAAATCTACTGCCAATCATTAGCGGACCGGAGTTCCGCTGTGGTGACCCCTAACTGGGAAAAGACAAACAACAACAGCATCTCTACATACTTAATATGCAGAACACAAGGTGCTGCTGCATATGTTGAATGTACCCAGTGTTGAAACGGGCAGCAATTGTTAATTAAAAAAAAAAAATGAAATCACAGAACCAGTAAAGGAAGACTTCTATTATGTTGTATAAATGCTCATCAAAGCTGCTGATGTTGTACAGAGGCTGTTATTTCATGCCAAATTCTCTGTTACTTGCTGAAGGAGTAATCATTTCTCTTGCACCTGTTTTACGGACCTGATGTACCTTTTTTTCTGATTCTTATTCTCACTTTACTGTTGTAATGATCAGTCCCCATCATAGCATTTTTCCTGGTTTAAATTATATACCATGGCAAAAATAAACTTGCATATGGTCTCCTTAGCACTTCATATGACAGCCTTTCCTGTGTTGAACTAGCTGGCTTCTCTCCCCTGCACCACCTTACTCATATATGCTAACCCTAACCCTAATCCTACCCATGCTTCTAACTGCAATGCTACATATTGTTGCTAAGAACCCTTTCCATAACTGTGGGCATTAAGCAAGACAGAGTTGCACATGGCAGTACTCATGAACAACAGTAAATGTATCCCTTCCCAAGCATGTACTCTACCCCTAACTCATGAGCACTCCCACACCCAGTGCTGAAACTTGCATTATAGCCAAATGTTTTGGCACTCCCAACCACTCCAGTTTAATGTTACCTCCTCACTAAAAGCAACACTTACTGCTGCTCCTTTCATTCAGTCCTTCTTTTGACTGTCAGTGCATTTGCCTACTTTTGACATCAGAAATGGCTGTTTGACAGGCTGGGCATTTGACTGAGTGTACAGTAATCCTATACATGTATTTTGGACATATAGTATGTATAGGTGTAAAATAAGAGGTCAGTGTTCATATTAGATTTAAAAAATCTATATACTTGATTGCTACATTGCTTTATGTTCCTCCTTAACCATTTTGTTGTTATTTTGTCTTGGGGCATCAGCTCTTAGTTTCACTCACTTCATAGTTTATCTTACAGTCCTCTATGTAAGTGCTTGCTGTTCAGCCATGTTTTTACTTGGATAACTGAAAAATTAAACTGCACAGAGCTTACAAGGCAGGAACGTTTAATACAAATAAAATAAAGGTAAACAAAGGTAAGCGCTTTCACGATGTTACAAGTCTCTTCATCAGACATCATGAAAGCGCTTACCTTTGTTTACCTTTATTTTATTTGTATTAAACGTTCCTGCCTTGTAAGCGTTGTGCAGTTTTATTTTTCAGTTATTTATTTTTACTGCACCGTTATGATTATGTTTTTACTTGGAGCAGTCAGGTTTTTTTGATAGAACCAACTGTCCTTTCAGAACCTTTCCTCCCTTTCTCTAACAGTTATTCTCAGTTCAGATGAACTACAACAACACAGAGAAGGTTAAAAATGTGTAAAAAAAGGTAGGAAATGAGGAATTCCTTTTTGACACCCTAATGTGGTCTCTATTTAAGATCAGCAGTTTGCCTTAAAAATAGTGGGAAAATCAAATGTAAACTTGTATGGAGAAGTTCCCCATATCAGTAAAGTTTTATGATAAAAGGAAGAAGCTATCACCTGCCTTTAAGAAATCATCGCTTCCCCATTATAGAAGATTTCTAAACATGGTAAGCAAAACCTACCAAAAGAGTGCAAGTTCAGTTATGAAATGACTTGCCGCCAATACTCAGGATACCCACAAGGCCTTCTTTGGTTATATCAGGATACCCACAAGGCCAGTTATGAAATGACTTGCTGCCAATACTCAGGATACCCACAAGGCCTTCTTTGGTTATATCAGGATACCCACAAGGCCTTCTTTGTTTATAGCAGGAAGCTTAGAAGTAAAACACAACTGTGCCCCACACTTATCTGTAATGAAACATCCCACTCTGACACCATTGAAAATAACCTTGAAGACAAATACAGCTGTAAGTTTTTGCTCCCTTCTCCTGCCCAAATGTCCTTGTTCCCTCCCATACCTCACCCCGTCCCAAATTACACTAGATCATGTTCAGTCAGTCCTCTCCAAAACCAAAAACACTAGCTCCATAGGTACTGATAACATTTCCGAATACTTGTTATCTCACTTGGCTGAGCCCTTCCTAATCCACAGATGATGTTGAAAGTGTGGACAGCAGCTATGGTTGTGCCCCTGTGCAATGGGGAGACCCACAACTGTCCCCAGTAATTTTAGATCAGATACTCTAACTCCAGTAATTACAAATCCATTAATCTTACTAGTTTTGTCTGCATGCTTATGGTTTGCATAATTGCTGAGCTAAGAAGTAACAGAATAGGTGATCTTCAAACTTTTAACATGATCTAACTGGTATTTGTAAATAGCGGGTTTTGTTTTTGGAGCCTGGTCAGTTTCTTTGACAGGATCACGTAAGCTGTAGAGGGGAGAGTCTGCCTATCCAAATTTCTTAAATTTTCCTGGCAAAGACCTTTGACAGCATTCCTGATGCAGATATAATAGATCAACTTACCCAACAAAATATTAGCTCCTCTGTCGTACATTGAAAAACACAATGCACACACACACACACACACACACACACACACACACACACACACACACACACGCACACACACACTTTGAACACAAGGAATAACTTCTTTATATGGGTAATGTGACTAGCAGTGTTCCACAGGACTCTGTCCAAGGCCCTGTCTTCAGAGGCATCTTTCTCTGAAGTGAAATCTAACTCCAAGGGACACTTGTCCCACTAAATGTGTGCATGATTGCAAATTCAGTGCAGTTATATTTCCATCTGACACTCAGATTCTCTAGCAGGGCCTAAAGTCACAAACTCAATTTCAGTGCCAAAATCGTAGTGTGGGTACCGTTAGAAAAGCCAATAGTCCTTCTGTAATCACATTTCTCATCCTCCTCCACCCCACCCCACACACACAAAGCAGATACAGTCATCAGGGATTTTGTCTCGTCTTTGTTATGGTGAGAAGCTTTTTCCTGCCTTGTAAAGATTCTGTCATGTTAACTCATCCTTTTCCAGGGAGGTTTTGATCCCACTATATTCTTTTCTGATTAATACCCGTCTTTAAATACAGTGCCCCCTATGGGATTCACTGTGTCTAAACACCATGCTCAGCTTGAAAGACCCCAAAGACTCTTCAGAAAATAAATCATTGGCCTAGTCAATTTTTGCCACCCGGTAGGTTAAAGACCCTTTCCTTCTATGTGTCATGTAGGTTGATTACAAGTAACTTGCATATTATGTAATGAAAATTGTATAATTTGTAACCATATGAATCCTCATAAAACCAATAGTCTTATACCTATTCTAAAGTCCTTCAACTCAAAAGAAGAATTAATGACCACTTGTTGACAGTCTGTTCCTGATGTACCATATCACTTGTTTTTGTGTGAGACTCCCTTTATACATCTAGCAGAGCAAATCCTTAGCTGTCTTCAGTGTCAGCCTAGATGATTCGTTATGTAACAGTAAAGTTATCATTTATGTTTTTTTATTTTTTGCATCCCCCAATAAGACTGACCCAGGTGGCTCCCCTGCATGGTGCCCAATTGGCCTATTTGTCTCAGGAACTGGAGGATCCAGGACAGGCAAGAGCCCAACTGCCCATCGCTAACTACCTAAGTTCTCCCATGAGGTTAGCTACTTGCAGCAAGATTCAAGACGGTAGTGAGTGGACCTGCTTTGCTGGTCCTGCAGCGCAGCCTTCCTTCTACACTGGCAGAGCACCCTACTCCATGCACTGGTTCTTACGAGCTTTGCTATGTTCATCATAAATTATCAGCTTAGAAATGACTGATTGTACAGATTGATTGACCTACCATTAATCTTTCTCATAAGTCAAAACATTGTCATTAAAGTTAGCTGTAGCAGTAAGGAACTCCCTTCCTGCAAATAAAAGAACTGTGACCATGTTTCTAGGCTTCTGAAGCAGCACATAACATCCAAGGCTTTCTCCTCATCTCACAGTGTGATTGCACGTAGCAGCATTAGGTAAATTTACATAATGGGGACATTGTAAATCTCCCACCAGTGTTGGGTTGTGTGACCTAGCTTCTTGATTGTTTCCTTGACTGTAAGCCTGGTAAGAATGTGTAAACAATTAATTTGCTTAGAGGACTGCATCAGGGTTTCCACTCTTTGATGAGACCTCATCGATCTGATGTTGCCATACAAGGCTTTCTCCTCATCTCACAGTGTGATTGCACAGAGCAGTAAGGGCATAATAGACCTTGGACCACCAGCCACCCTTTCACATTCTGATAGACCTTTCCTTTTTTTTGCTGTACTTGGTTTGCATAGCTCTTTGCAAACCCCCCATTCATAGGTTCATAGGTGTGTACTAGGCTAATGGCCCTGGAGGCTTTACAAACCTAGCCTATAGGATTACCCTGACCTTGAGCCACCAGACCTTAGTTCCCAGTGCCTCTGACAAGTAGAGCCACTGGAGTGGTCCCCGGGTTGAATTTTCTGTTTCCCATCCACTCATCAAGGTTTCTCTTGAAGAGGGCCAGTGAGGTGCTCTGTTTGCCATGTATGGGAAGTCTGTTCCATAGCAAGGGCAGTCTCTGGGTTATGAACCTGTCCTCCCAGCATGTTCTATTGATTGTGGTAATGAGGTGGAGGTCATTGGACTGTGTGGTGCGGAGGGATTGGGATTTCTTTAGATGTAGAATTTCTAACAGAGATGGATCAGACATGGCTTTGTATGTCAGGCAGAGATTGCCTCTAAGTAGGCGATATGAGACTGGGAATAATTGGATTCATATTACATGTACACAGGAGCAGTCCTTAGATACTCTAACTGCCTGGTTTCCAGAAAATCATTTTTTTTGCCTGTCCTGTAAGATCACAAAGCCCAGGTACTGACCCTGACTGTATGTGTTCTCCCTTCAGAGACCTACCATTAACCTGTCTCATAAGTCAAATCATCATCATTAAAGTAGCTGTAGCAGTAAGGAACTCCCTTCCTGTAGATAAAAGAATTATGGCCATGTTTACTTTGTTTAAAATTAGGCTTCTGAATCTGGTGGCCTTTATCTGTTGCTCTAAGTGTCACACAGAACCTTGAGAGATTTTTCCCAGTTGTCTGTACACTACTTCAACCCCATTGATTATTGCATTATTATTGATTGAGTTGTCTGGTAGCCATGGAGGGCTTGACATTGTTTTGAGTAGAACCTTTCTCAGTAATTCACATTGAGAGCAGTTTGGTACTTGCTGTGCTCTGTCTGCTTGAACAAACTTGATGATGTATAGTGCCACACAACTGGGTATGTACTGAAATTGCCTGATATTGGACTTTAACTGTGTTCAGAAAATTTATGGGAAGTGGGTTACATTGCATTTGCATAATGGCAGAAATAAGTGCATCAACCTTCTATTTCCCGTTAATCGTAGCTTCCTTCTTGCATATCAATGAGTTTCCCAAGCAGTGTTTAAATCCAGCTGGGATGACTAGAGGGGAGATTATAAATATTCACCTGTGATATATTTGGTAAATTTACTTAATGGGGACATTGGAAATCTCCCACCAGTGTTGGGTTGTGTGACCTAGCTTCTTGATTTGTTTCCTTGACTGTAAGCCTGGTAAGAATGTGTAAACAATTAATTTGCTTAGAGGACTGCATCAGGATTTCTGCTCTTTGATGAGACCTAATTTAATTGTATTAATTTGCAGATCTTCTCTTCTCTTCAACCATTGTCTCTTCTCCCAACCTGCCATCAATTTCCTTCCTCTTGCACCTAACCTGTCCTTCAGTTGTTGTTGTCTTTTGGCTTTTCCCGGTTAGGGGTCGCCACAGCGGAACTCCGGTCCGCTAATGATTGGCAGTAGATTTTCACGAACGCCGAGGTGCCAGCTCGACGTCCAACCTTCAACAAAGGCACACCCATGTACGCATGTCTTTTGAACACCCACCCAACCGCGGGGAGGACATGCAGCCTCCACACAGAAGGCACTCTCTGTACTCCAGCTGAGAATCGAACGGGAGAACCTCTTGCTGTGAGGCAACAATGCTACCGCTGTACCACCTAATGTGTGTTTATTAACATGGATGTAGCTTACCCCCCTAGCTTTACTTTTCTAATAAATAACAAGCTCCAGATGTGACATATACTCTTAATGCAATTTAAATCAGTAATAGTTGATTTATACCAATGAACTTGTGTTTGGCTACTTTCCTTATTTCAATCTATGTAAGAATTTACTGTTAAAAAGCCCTGCCACTCAAATGTGTGCGTCTTTGAAAGGGTCCAAGATCATTGCATCTTCCCTTCTCACAAAATACAGAAAAAAGATATTCTAGTACCTGGTACTCACTCTGTATAGACTTTGTTAAAAATAAGTAGTCATTTGTCTGTACTGCAGTAGCCGACCTACAGCACATGCTGGTCATTTTTATGTTGAATTACTCTACATGCATGCAGGTCAGTACATGGATTTGCATGGAAACCAAGAGTGGGGAATTACGCCGTCTACACAAATTATGTATGTCCATTATAAATTAGGTTTTTGTGCTTTGGCATGTTAAATGAAGAGGCAGACTGTGTACTGAATGCTTAGTACTTAGGTGTGAGTATAATAGGGGCACCTGTCATTGGCATCGGAAGCATGTGCCCACCAAATCTATGCTGACTTCCATTACTTTAGTGCAGTTATTAGTACTTATTAGTACTTAAGTGTATGTGTGTGAGGTAGCAATAAAAACTGGCTGGGGAAAAATAAATAAAAACAGCACTAATGGTTGAGACATTTTTATGATAAATAGCAAACCTTTTTTGTACAGTGTTAGCAAGACTAATTGTTTGTTTATAGCTTCTACTCTCTAAAAGCATGCTGATGAAGTAAAGTTTTCATCACAAATCATTCCTTCATCAAATCTCTAAGACCTGCAAAGCTTCATTTGCCATGTTTAGTTTTCGGTCTCACTGTATCTACCCCCATTTATGACATTTATTCTGTTTTATGACTACGGATTCTAAGTTAAATGACAAGCGTCTGTCTCCTTTGGATGTGGTGATAAAGAACGCATTTTCTTAATCATTAATTAGATATGTTCAAGTCCCACTGCTTTAAAGAAATAATGCAGCAAAATCAGGTGCCCATTATAATTGTGTTACTAAAGTATTTGTATTTAGTTGATTTGCTAGAATTTTATATTGAGATTTTATTGTACCATTTCTTGTCTTCAGTGCTCAAGTCATAGCCTTGTTCTCACGAGTACTCCTGGAAGGTGGGGCACTATTGTACCTGCTTTATTAAGACATGTACACGTTAGACAACATTATCATTTTATTCAGGATATTGTGAATTTTAGTTACGTATCCTGCACCAGACATGGCCAGGACAATAATTGTCCCAAGTTTTGCAAAAGTCTGTGGATTTTGTAGTGCTACATTACTTGCCATCATAGCTCAACATTTTTGTGCAACCACATCTGTAGTGCTGGTGGTGAAAAAGCAGTAGTGCTGGTGGTGAGAAAACAGGAATATAACACATTAAATAAACATATTTTCTTTGCTTTACACTTGGGTTATCCTTCTTTCATGTAGGACCTTTCTTTACTTTATGCTTCTCTTTCTTTATAATCCTTTTAAATATTTGTTTTTCTTGTTTATTCATTTTAAAATATGTTACTTATATTATCTTTAAGCTGCTATATAATCAACTTCATTATAGTCTTAAATTGTATTGTACTAGTCATTGCTACAACTTGTTTAGTATTTTATCTGTTTAGTAGAGCTTATCTCCCCGGGCCTCTACTGAAAATGGACCTATATCCAGTTAGACTACCCAGGTCAACAAATGTAAAATAAATAAATAAAATAAATTACCTACTGAATTTCTGGAACGCGGTGGTGGTGCTGCGGTAGCGTTGTTGCCTCACAGTAAGACACAGTCCAGTTCAATTCTCAGCTAGAGCGTCTTCTGCGTGGAGACATACATGAATAGGCATACCTTCGTTGAAGGTTGTGCGTCAGGCCTGGCAAGCCGGTACGTAAAAATCAACTGCCAATCATTAGTGGACCGGAGTTCCGCTGTGGTGACCCCTAACCGGGAAAAGCCCAAAGACAGAAGACCTACTGAATTTCTGGAGACGTCTGAACTGCCATAGTTAGCACCATCTTAAAAAAAAGAGTGCGCCAAGAGTCACGGATCTGAAATAGACATGTAGCCAAGGAAAAAAAAGTTATATTCTCTATCTCTCTCTCTCTGTCTATCTTACTAATAAATATATGTTTCATTTTCAGAATAAATCTGTCTGGAAGAAAGAGCAGTAATGGGTGATCTCTGTTTACTCTGAATGCTGAATAACTTTATAATTAAATCTAGCTATATCAGTGTTGCATTCAGATTAAGCAGTCAGTCTATGTTCCTTACCTGTGAGAATAAATTAGCAAAATTCTCATTTATTGTCAAAGAAAATGAAGCTTTATTTTGGTTATACAGGCTACAGTACTCACTGGTCAGAAGAAGACCTTGTTTATTTTATTGTATTTGAAGATGGAGTATCCTATTATGTTAAATGAAAAGGAAAAGAGCATGTGTGAAGCAGCCATGTTGGATATCGCCAATGTCAATATCGGAAATGATAGCTTGTAGAAGTACATGTTTGTTCCTGTAGCAGAGAGTCTTCAGGTAACTTTTAATGCATTAAACGTCAATGCGGAAAGTGCCCAAATAAACAAATGAAACCAAAAAGTAGTATGAATGGGCACACAGGAAGGACGACCAACACTTGTGTTTTCATCCTTCAACAAGACTTCAGCAGATGTATGATGACACAAAAGCTGTTGTTTGTTGTGCAAGTGACACTGAATGTCAGAAGAAATGTTCTACGTACTTCACAATTTTTAGCTTAAGACATGTCTTGCAGTAAGTTCAGCTTGCGTGCATACTAAATGAGTTACAAGTGCTCAAAAGTGAACTTTAATTCAACATATGTATTTTTTTAATTTTGTATGAGCTGCACAGTGGCACAGCAGATAGTGTTGTTGCCTCACAGTAAGAGGTTCCCTGGTTTGATTCTCAAATGGCATGCCTCTGTGTGGAGACTGCATGTCCTCCCCATGTTTGTGTGGGTTTTCTTTGGGTGTTCCGGTTTCCTTCCACATGCAGTAGGTAGATTGGCCAGTCTAAATTGGCCATAGGTGTGTGTGAGTGTGTAGTATGGAAGAACTGCAGTGGCAGGGCTACCCACCTAATGGTGTAAATCTTGGCTCTAGATGATTATCATTGTTGAAGTGACACTCCCATGTGCAAAAGTGGGAAAAGGGGTTATGGATGGATTTGCTGCACATTTTTTCTCCATTATTTGCTGCTGAGGTCTGTGTATGAAAACTGAACCTTGATTTCTTGAACATTTATCCATTTTTAATTCTTTTTCAACACATATTTTATTTATCTGACAGTCATTTCTTCAAAAGACATTTGTGTGCATATTAAATTGAGATCATTTATAGAATGGAGTAAGCCATATGAAGCTTTGGTTTTAAGTAATCTTTTCTAGTACAGAAAGGAATTCAGCAGTGTGCAGGTACATAACAGATATTTTCCAAATATGTTGCCTCAGAAAGCTTCGCAAATGTTGCTAAGGTTGTAAAACATTGCTGAAAGTAAACTGCTGAGTGTAACTATATTACCATTTATGTAATACAATTTTAGTAAAATTAGTGCACTAGATGCCTAAAGGAGATGTAGATATAAAAGTATACACACCCCTGTTAAAATGCCAGATTTTTGTGATATAAAAAAATGAGACCACAATAAATAATTTCAAAACTTTTCCCACCTTTAATGTGACCTGTAACCTGTACAATTCAATTGAAAAACAAATCTGTTAGGGGGCGAAAATATAAAAATTAAAAAATGTACAATAAGCTGGTTGCATAAGTGTGCACACCCTTAAACTAATACTTTGTTGAAGCACGTTTTGCCTTAATTACAGCATTCAGTCTTCTTGGGTACACACCTGCCATCAATTAAAGAGACTCTGATTAACCCCAAATAAAGTTCAGCTGTTCTTGTAGGATTTTCCTGACATTTAGTCAGTTGCCTGCTACAGCAAAAACCATGGTTCACAGTGAGCTTACAAATCATCAACAGGATCTCATTGTTGAAAGGTATCCGTCAGGAGAAGGGTACAAAAAAATGCCCACAGCATTGGATATACCATGTAACACAGTGAAGACAGTCATCAAAAAGTGGGGAAAATATGGGACAACAGTGACGATGCAAAGAACTGGACGTCCCTCCAAAATTGATGAAAAGACAAGACAAAAACTGGTCAGGGAGGCTGTCAAGAGACTTACAGCAACACTGAAGGAGCTGCAGGAATTTGACAAGTACTGGTTGTGTACTACATGTGACAACAATCTCCCGTTTTCTCCATATGTCTCACCTATGGGGGTAGGGTTGCAAGTTGGAAGCCTTTTCTTACAGAGAAAAACATCCAGGCCTGTCTAAAATTTGCAAAACAATGCATCAAGTCTCCCAAACGCATGTGGGAAAATGTGTTATGGTCTGATGAGACCAAGGATGAACTTTCTGGCCACAATTCCAAAATTTACATTTGGAGCAAAAACAACACTTTGCATCACCAAAAGAACACCATCACCACAGTGAAGCATGGTGGTGGCAGTATCATGATTTGGGGTTGCTTTTCTTCAGCTGGAACTGGGGCTTTAGTCAAGGTGGAGGGAATAATAACGGTTAAAAACACCAGTCACTTTTGGACCAAAACGTTCAGGTGTCTGTTAGAAAGATGAAGAGGAATTTCACCTTTCAACATGACAATGACCCCAAGCATACATCCAAATCAACAAAATAATGGCTTCACCAGAAGAAAATTAAAGTTTTGGAATGGCCTAGCCAGAGCCCAGACCTTAATCCAATAGAAAATCTGTGGGGTGACCTGAAGAGAGCTGTGCACAAGAGATGCCCTTGCAATCTGACAGATTTGGAGCACTTTTGCAAGGAAGAGTGGGCAAATACTGCCAAGTCAAGATGTGTGTGATAGACTCCTACCCAAGAAGACTGTATACTGTAATTAAATCGAAAGGTGCTTCAACGAAGTATTAGTTTAAGGGTGTGCACACTTATGCAGCCAGCTTATTGTATTTTTTTTTATTTTTTTATATTTGTTTGATTTTCAATTGAATTGCACAGGTTGTAGGTCACATTAAAGGTGGGGAAAGTTTTTAAATTATTTGTTGTGACCATTTTTTATATCACAAAAACCTGACATTTTAACAGGGGTGTGTACACTTTTTATATCCGCTGTACATGCTTAAATTGAAATGAAACACTTTTTTCCTTTAATGTTTATCTTTATGCCAGAGTAGAATAATTTCTATAAACAATTAAATATCTAGCCCCAACATCATTATAAAACAAATCTGGAACATATATGCAACATAAATTTCGCACATTTCAAAATGTAACTATATACAAAACATACAGAATGTGCCGTTCTTTTCCTAAATTAATTTTAACTATCTTCATGTCAAAATTCGCTTTCTCTTTTTAATGTCACAAAAGAACCACATGGAATGCCTTATGAAATTTATTTTCAGAGTATGGGGAGTAGGGTATCTGTTAACAGACTGGACAAACCTGATTTGTCTTTAAGTTGAATTGACCACATTCTACTTGATCAGAATTACTTGCCGTTATACTTGTACAAGTTATGGACTTCATGCTTTGAGCTGGAGGGTTGTGTGGGGTGCTTCATGCAGTACAGTAGAATTATCTGAATAATTACATGTATGATTTTTGTTGTATTTGTTGAATTTCCCACTAAAAATAATGATTTTTTTGACTGGTTGGACTGGATCTTGTCTGTGTTTAAATGATCTCATGATCTATTTCTCGGACTATATAGTAGTATAAGTTAAAGCTGATTACAGGTCATTAAGATGTACTTATTTGGTAATGTGTTTCAATTTGCACATACTCTGCAGACTGGCAAGTTGTATATGCGGTGACTTTTTCTGAATGTAATGACCATAATGAATTATCCTAACTAGTTTGTTTTCATGTTTTGCATGCGTTTGAATATAGTTAACTGGTTTTATCCACACATATAGGGTTATTTTTGCTGCATGATTCCATAAGAATGATTACATTTTACGTGTGTGACTTTGCAAGTCCCTGTTTGCAAACTCTTTTCCCAAATATGCAAATGCAAACATTTCACAATTCTTGTGTGTGTGTCTGTGTCTGTGTCTGTGTCTGTGTCTGTGTCTGTGTGTGTGTGTATATAATATATATATATGTGTGTGTGTGTGTGTGTGTATATATATATATATATATGTGTGTGTGTGTGTGTGTATATATATATATATATATATAAATATAATGTACACATGCACATACACATGCATGTGGTGTTTGCTTCCCTTTTTACTGTGCTCAGTTCTGCAGACATTGTTTAAGCTTCTGTTTTTGAGCAAGTAGTTTGCTGAGTTGGAACTCTGGTGCATTTTTAATTAAGGATCCGTAATGGCATCACAATAGCTCCTTGCTTTTGTTTTATTGCATGTATCAGAGACATTAATGTTCTCATCTTTGGAGTAGTGTGGACATTTAAAATGTTGAAAGGAAACTTCTTCATAGGTATTTTTTCCATTTTATTTTTCTATTTATTAGTAGGCAGAATTTTGGCATTTGAAATAGGTAACTCGTCTCATGTGACATATATAGAAGGCTTATCTTTAAATTGTTTGAATGTTTTTGCCTTCTGAAAATATTTATATATAAACATTTTTATGACTTTGTGTTTCTCTTTTCTCAATTGTTATTTTTTTTTTTTATTGGAGTGCAGGTAGAACAATGCTTCGACAGTCCAGCTTGGATAAGTGCATCCCCAGTGACAAGAAGTTTATGCTCGATATGTTATATTCAAAAAATAGAAGCAGCATTTTACCAGTAACCAGTGAATCTCAGGAAGCAGGCAATGCAAATTCTCTGGTGGGGTCCCTGCCACTATCAAAAGAAAGAGTGGCTAACTGCATCTCCAGTATGGAAAACCAGTATCAGAGGACTGATGACAGTCAAAGGAGACCAGATACTGAATTTACAGGGAACATTGTGAGGACTGCTGCAGAAAAATTCTCTGAATCCCAGACAGGGGTTTACAAGTCACAGTACACCATAGACACTGAAACCAGTTATAAGAATCTAGAAAAGGAACTAACAACTCCTGGTAAAGACTCCGAGTTTACGTGGGATCAGCTTGAGGCAAATTCAAGAGTTTTGAAGATTAAGGATATGGACTTTTCAGATCTTGTTGATGAGGAAGATATGGATGTTTTGGATGTTGTGACTTGTGGAACAAGGTATTCAAATGGAATGATTCCACCCCCTCCTCTTCCTCCAGGCAGTGCATCTGTACCTCCACCACCACCACCACCCCCAGGTGGTATGGCACTACCTCCACCTCCACCACCACTGCCAGGAGGAAGCAATGCACCACCCCCACCACCACCTCCACCCCTATCTCTGCCCGGTGGAGGCCTTTCTCTTCCCCCTCCACCCCCTCTTTTCTTTGGATTGTCACAGCCACCTTCACGGCCTGGGGAGTCTGATGTCAAAAAAGTAAAGACTGTTAAACTCTTCTGGAAGGAAATAAAACAAGCTGAAGTACCCAGGAAGTGCAAGTTTGGTCGAGGTACTGTGTGGTCAGCACTTGACAAAGTTACTGTCGATACTGCAAAATTGGAACACCTTTTTGAATCAAAAGCTAAGGAGCTTCCTGCATCAAAGGTACACTTTTTTTCTTCTTCTGTGTTTCTGTCAGATTACGAAGGAAGTGTTTCCTTTGTTTTCTCTGCAGCAGTCTACTTTGCAGACGTTGGTGCATTTGCATTCTCTGATACTGTCTTAATTTACATGTCAACTCCTTCGATTCAGTTTGTTTTTCTTGCTTGAAGGACCTGTTTATAAATGTCTGTAAACTGCCATCTCCTAGTTGTCCTGGTAACACGTGTATATTAAATCATCCTGTTTTTTATGATTCAAGGCATGATCTTTGCAGTTCAGGCATTCAGCTCTTTGTAAGAGATGTAAGCTGTTTCATCTGAAATCATCATGATGAAGGCAGTGCTTATTTGTGCATGTAGACTTTACAAGCAGGTGGGGTATGGAGTACATGCTTAAAGGACCTCTCAGAACAGGGCACTATCTGCAAGCTCTGTATACAGTAGAAAACAGCTTCCCTCTGAATGTTAACTGCCATCATGGAGTGTAAGAATGGGAAGGCAGCTGTGGGATTAGTCAGTAATACTGCTTGGGGGGGTCCGACTGTAGTCACAAGATGCGTTATGTGCACAGCAATGTTTTGCTAACATTAACCATGGACATCTCATTTCAGCTGTCTTACTAGCTTTGTTTGCAGGACCCTTTTAAAGCTCCTGGCACAAATTTTCTTCTCCTTTCATCGCATAGGCTGTCACCCTTGTCAATTGACATATAGAGGATCCTGATTTAATCAATCCTACTGCAAAGGCATGGACTACTGCCTTACTAACATTCAGGAAGACCCTATGAGTGGTTCTAGTGCACCTCATTCTTTTACATCAACATTTGTTTAGCCGTTGATTGGGGGAGCGGGGGTCATTAAGGTGACAGTGCTGAGCTGCTTGAATGATCTCTTGTCCCTTTTGTTTCAGCACACCACTGGATGTGTAGTTATGTTTGGGCCTCCCCTGTTTCCAAACCCATGCGTGTATATATGTACATACATGTGCACATGCACACACCACAGTCTTCAGCAGGGATTCTTTGCCCTTAAGCCATTCCATTTTCTGGGACAGAAAAAAAAAGTATTGTGCAATGGATTCCTATTACTGCCACCTCTCCTCCTTGTTTTCCTTGAAATATCCTGCAGCAGAGGATATTTTTTTTTATTTAACCATAGTTTTGCTCTTTGCTCCATCCAGTGCTTTTTTTTTTTCCACTTTACCATTCCTTTTATTTTTCTTCATAATCAGAATGCTTTATGAGAAGAATAATCATATTAAAATAAATGCTTGCTTTCTTGCAGCTTCCTTGTATCCAGCCACAGCTTTAGCTCGCGTTTTATTTTTTCTTTGTGGGAAAACAGCAGATTTAACCATTGATTTAGCCAGTTTGCCTTCCCTGGACTGGGATATAGTACAGTACAGATACAGGCCACATATTTATTTTTTCCTCTAGAACACTTCTTGAAGAGATGCAGTTCATTAAAGATGTACAGCTGAATACAGAGTAATAGATGACACAGTGCTTTAGCGCTGCCATGAATAGCGGAATAAATGAGTATAACTTTGCAAAAATTTTGTTTAATCGTTGTACGGGAAGTGAACTTATCCTTTGCATGACCCATTTCATGTGCAGTTACTGGATTACTGTCTGTGTGGTGCCTGTATGTTTTCTGTCTGTAAAAGTAAATCATATGGCATTCAATTAGGAGTTTGGACAAAATGTGAGGTAGGTGGTTAAACCTCACATAGACATAAGGAGAAATGTTTTTTGCGAACACAGCAGATCAGAGATTAGGACTGAACCTCCAGCCTTTGAGCGGTGACACAGAAGCACCAACCCGCAAGACACCACAATTCTAATTTCCAAATGCATCATTCAGGAGATGTTGTAGTGAGATCAAGAAGTATAAATAAAATTGTCTGGGGTGACACTGTCCTACACCGTTTATTTTAGGATTATATGTGATCAAACTTAGGTGCTTTGTGACAGTATGTTAACAGTCAACTGTTTTGTTTTGTGATCTAGAAGCATGCTGTGAACAATGTAGCAGAAATTCTCACAAGCCTGTTGGTTAATTTTCGTATCACTCAAAATGTGTGCTGCAGACACTGCAAGTTTTACTTGTGGGAGTCCTTAACACATTTTTAGTAGTCCATTACATATTAAATTGTGGTAGTCACCACACATTGTAGTTGCAGAACTTACTTCACTAATCACTGCAGAGCATGGTTGAGACCGTCCCCTGCATGTTGTGTTTGAGTTAGTCACCGTACTTCACAATTATTGTATTAGCATACAAACATGGCTGTGGCATTCACCAGACGACGTTTGAAAAAGAGTCACTATACATCATAGTTCAGCCAGTCACCACATATCACGGTTGGTTGTTTAAAAAAAAGACATTTATTTACTCAGTCATTTGCAGGAACCTAAGCAAGCAATGTTTGATGTCTGAAGTAAAAGCAACATTTAAACACGACAAGTGTAAGAGAAGAAACACTACAGGTGTGATATGAAATATTAAAGAAACTCCCTATGCAGTCACCTCATTGCTTCCCTTGTCGCCCTAAGTCTGTAGTTAATGTCACTGTTAGGGGTCTTGGAGGTCATCTACTCCCAATATGGATAATGGAAGGTGTACAGTCTGCTGTAGTCAAATGAGGTAATGAAATGACCCCACTTCCATTAGACACACTTGGTTTACTATCAAAAGATAGTTAATGTTCGCCAAACTTGGGAATGTCAAACAGATGGATGAGTTCTGTGTTGACGACTATTAATTGAGTGAGAGAGTTTGCATCAGCGAATGCCACTCTGCATTCGCTGTTAGGACCTCAATGTTATGAGTGCAGATCGTAGTACAGTACAGACTGGGAAATCCATCCCATTCCTCATTGTAGTGTGATCTCGGAGTTGGAATGTATAGTTAGCAGGGGGTGTGGGGGGTGTAGGTGGGCTTGCCCTCCTGCAAAACAGTGAATTCCAGGGTAGGAGCTAGACATATACCTTAGCTCCTTTATGGACATCCTGTTCTGTATTTGATGTAAATGTCGAATCATCTGAATTTGTTTAGCAGATTCAACATTTACACCTCATTGGTATGCATGAATTTGGCATTGTGATTCAACGTTAAAAATGGATTTAGTTTTTAACGTTGAGATTTTGATAGTAAATCGACACTCTTTCATTCACTTCTGACCATAGCTGCCATGGTGTAGAGTTGTTCTCATTTTGCCTTAGGGACACATTTCAACTATGTTTCTGTGCCAGTGGTGAAAATTTCATCTATCCTCCGACATGTGCTACACTCCTACTCACTGCGTAACCACACCCTGTAATTGATGTTTACTGATCTGTAAGAAATGCAACTTTTTAAACAAGAGAGATGTCTTCATTCCTTCAGAAATTTAACACATTTGTTTGCTGACTGGGCAAATCAACTGGATTCAATGTGGATCCTTCCCAAGCATAACCATGTATATTATAGCATAGCAGGGATAAATGCAACACTTGTATATGCGTACACATCACACAGAGTAGTCAGTTTAAAGAGCATGTTTTGTTTAAGTTGGGAGGAAATTACAGTAGATTGAGAAAAGATGTGGGAGACTATACACACACTACATGGACAGTAACCCAAGACCAGGGATGAACCCTAGACTCTAGAGCTGCAAGTTAGGTAGTATATTAACTATTATCTCCTGTAACTAAACCAAAGTGATCACTTCTACATAGTTCAGCTGCTGCTTCCATTTTGGGGGAGCAAAGAACATTCAAGTACTATCCAGCGTTTACTCTGTGTTTTAGAATGTGAAAAGTTACACAAGAACAGGAGTCAACAAAATGAATGCCAGAGTGAATTATTTTTCTCTTGGGTAGAAGTAGAGTTAAGTTGTATATTCATCCCTTGTTCTTTTTGTGTTACAGAACATTTTAGCCTTTCCCCATAACTACAAGTGACATAGCAAATTAAAATGAATATTTAATTACTTTCTCTGGAGGGGTGCTCACTCTTGATTCTGTGGTAGGTTACAAAAGTTATTCTGAGTCAGAGTGGCCCTTTATTTTCCCAACATTGTTTCAATCTTAAAAATATTTTGTTCATGAAACTACATGGAGGATCATAAATAAGTCTTTACTATTAAATAGACAGCATTTACAAAAAAAATGCTGATTTTCTTGAACCTTATTATGGACACTGTTACTTATACATTACTTTTATTTAAGTGTTGCAGTATACCATGGGAATTACAAATAAGTACTTTTTTTTTCAGTTATGCAGTATGTAGTACCAATTTTTAAGAATGTTACTTGATGTGATTACTTTAATTCAAGACATGTAAATGTTGCTTTCTTCCTGTTTCAAAAGTCTCTAAATAAACTCCCTGTCTTTATATCCATTTCTAGATTTAAAGTACAATATCAACCAATACTTTTTAGAGAGAGACAAATTTCCAATGTATAGCAAACCATTTTACAGCTGAGAAGAAATAATACATCCTTGGGTAAATCTAAATGAAAAACAGTTTTACAGCAGGCATTTCATGTTTCTTTGTGGTTAGGAAATGTTCTGAATGTTCCGCAGGCTGAAATTCGCAGTGACAACATTACACTTTTGTACAAGCATTATACACTTAAGTAGCATGTCACAGTAACACATGAAGGCACTGAATACATGCAGTACTTATAGTTCACTACTTGTGCTGTAGGGGCACAGAAACTGTACAAGTGGACCTCGGTGTGCACTGAAATTGTGCAAATACACTCCTTTGCATTGACATATATAAATGGAGTTCCAAGATACAGTGCATAGATCACGTGCAGTGCTACACAGCATGACCACATAAGAACAGAAAATATGAGCTCATCGCATTGTAGCTTAGGACATAGCAGTACTTGTAGCAGCTAGGCTGCATGTTTTACCACATCCTTTGGGAGGGCAACACAAGAACCACATATAGCTAAGTAGCCTTATATTATTTGTTGCTACACTGATTTCTATGAACTTATGGGAACATCTGTTAAATGCATAAAATTAAAGCAGGAGTACAGAACAGTAGGGAAATGGGGAAGAGCAAGCAGGGAGCCAAACAAAAGGACTAATGTCGAAGATGTGTAGAGCAGGATAACTTTTTGTGGGATAGGGACCCTTTCTCTCCTTTTTGATGGAAAGAAAGAGGGAAAAAGTGAAAAGGTAAAAGTAGGATAGGAAAGGGGATAGGATAATGCACAGCAACAGACAGACAAACACAGAACAAGATAGGCCAACAGGTGTGGAAGTTCATACAAGTGGATGGGGAAAAACTGAATGTTCAAAGACAGGGTGGAAAAATGGTGACTGGGAGGGTTGAACAGTGCATACATTACAGAGCATAACGCAACAGGAGCTGAGTGCAAGGCTGAGGATCAGATGTACTACAACAAGATGAAGTGGCTGGGGATAGGGTGTAGTACAAGAAGATGTTGTGACTAGGGAGTGGGTGTAATACAAAAAGATGATGTGACTGGGGATCTGGTGTACTGCAAGAAGATGGTGTGGCTGGAGGTCAGGTATAGTAGAAGAAGATGACTTCTCATCTGTCATCCTGACGCAGAGAGACATTACTGGAATCTATGCACATATGATGGATTAAGGTCGCTGATGGTAGTCTGGTACCCACTGTTGCCCCATGATCTGCCCCCACACACACACACACACACACACACACACACACACACACACACACACACACACACTCAAATTTAAACCGAGGAGCAAAAAAATCCTTTCCTTGGACTTAAAAGAGCAAAAAAAACAAAATAATTAAAAACATGTTTTTTCCCCTTTTAAACTGCAGCAGACTGCTGCTGCAAACAGAGCACTAAAGCTTTTCAGTTCTAACAGCAAATGCAATATCAGCATTCAGAAATGAATGTCA